>NC_088415.1:92894970-92937470 GCF_034236695.1 Oncorhynchus nerka
CTGTGGAATAGATTTCCATGTAGTCATGGCTCTATGTAGTACTGTGGAATAGAGTTCCATGTCGTCATGGCTCTATGTAGTACTGTGGAATAGAGTTCCATGTAGTCATGGCTCTATGTAGTACTGTGGAATAGAGTTCCATGTAGTCATGGCTCTATGTAGTACTGTGGAATAGAGTTCCATGTAGTCATGGCTCTATGTAGTACTGTGGAATAGAGTTCCATGTAGTCATGGCTCTGTGGTACTGTGGAATAGAGTTCCATGTAGTCATGGCTCTATGTAGTACTGTGGAATAGAGTTCCATGTAGTCATGGCTCTATGTAGTACTGTGGAATAGAGTTCCATGTAGTCATGGCTCTATGTAGTTCTGTGGAATAGAGTTCTATGTAGTCATGGCTCTATATAGTACTGTGGAATAGAGTTCCATGTAGTCATGGCTCTATGTAGTACTGTGGAATAGAGTTCCATGTAGTACTGTCTCTATGTAGTACTGTGGAATAGAGTTCCATGTAGTCATGGCTCTATGTAGTTCTGTGGAATAGAGTTCCATGTAGTCATGGCTCTATGTAGTACTGTGGAATAGAGTTCCATGTAGTCATGGCTCTATGTAGTACTGTGGAATAGAGTTCCATGTAGTCATGGCTCTATGTAGTACTGTGGAATAGAGTTCCATGTAGTCATGGCTCTATGTAGTACTGTGGAATAGAGTTCCATGTAGTCATGGCTCTATGTAGTACTGTGGAATAGAGTTCCATGTAGTCATGGCTCTATGTAGTACTGTGGAATAGAGTTCCATGTAGTCATGGCTCTATGTAGTACTGTGGAATAGATTTCCATGTAGTCATGGCTCTATGTAGTACTGTGGAATAGAGTTCCATGTCGTCATGGCTCTATGTAGTACTGTGGAATAGAGTTCCATGTAGTCATGGCTCTATGTAGTATTGTGGAATAGAGTTCAATGTAGTCATGGCTCTATGTAGTACTGTGGAATAGAGTTCCATGTAGTCATGGCTCTATGTAGTACTGTGGAATAGAGTTCCATGTAGTCATGGCTCTGTGGTACTGTGGAATAGAGTTCCATGTAGTCATGGCTCTATGTAGTACTGTGGAATAGAGTTCCATGTAGTCATGTCTCTATGTAGTACTGTGGAATAGAGTTCCATGTAGTCATGGCTCTATGTAGTACTGTGGAATAGAGTTCCATGTAGTCATGGCTCTATGTAGTACTGTGGAATAGAGTTCCATGTAGTCATGGCTCTATGTAGTACTGTGGAATAGAGTTCCATGTAGTCATGGCTCTATGTAGTTCTGTGGAATAGAGTTCTATGTAGTCATGGCTCTATGTAGTACTGTGGAATAGAGTTCCATGTAGTCATGGCTCTATGTAGTACTGTGGAATAGAGTTCCATGTAGTACTGTCTCTATGTAGTATTGTGGAATAGAGTTCCATGTAGTCATGGCTCTATGTAGTTCTGTGGAATAGAGTTCCATGTAGTCATGGCTCTATGTAGTACTGTGGAATAGAGTTCCATGTAGTCATGGCTCTGTGTAGTACTGTGGAATAGAGTTCCATGTAGTCATGGCTCTGTGTAGTACTGTGGAATAGAGTTCCATGTAGTCATGGCTCTATGTAGTTCTGTGGAATAGAGTTCCATGTAGTCATGGCTCTATGTAGTTCTGTGGAATAGAGTTTCATGTAGTCATGGCTCTATGTAGTACTGTGGAATAGAGTTCCATGTAGTCATGGCTCTATGTAGTACTGTGGAATAGAGTTCCGTGTAGTCATGGCTCTATGTAGTACTGTGGAATAGAGTTCCATGTAGTCATGGCTCTATGTAGTACTGTGGAATAGAGTTCCATGTAGTCATGGCTCTATGTAGTACTGTGGAATAGAGTTCCATGTAGTCATGGCTCTATGTACTACTGTGGAATAGAGTTCCATGTAGTTATGGCTCTATGTAGTACTGTGGAATAGAGTTCCATGTAGTCATGGCTCTATGTAGTTCTGTGGAATAGAGTTCCATGTAGTCATGTCTCTATGTAGTTCTGTGGAATAGAGTTCCATGTAGTCATGGCTCTATGTAGTACTGTGGAATAGAGTTCCATGTAGTCATGTCTCTATGTAGTTCTGTGGAATAGAGTTCCATGTAGTCATGGCTCTATGTAGTACTGTGGAATAGAGTTCCATGTAGTCATGGCTCTATGTAGTTCTGTGGAATAGAGTTCCATGTAGTCATGGCTCTATGTAGTTCTGTGGAATAGAGTTCCATGTAGTCATGGCTCTATGTAGTTCTGTGGAATAGAGTTCCATGTAGTCATGGCTCTATGTAGTTCTGTGGAATAGAGTTTCATGTAGTCATGGCTCTATGTAGTACTGTGGAATAGAGTTCCATGTAGTCATGGCTCTATGTAGTACTGTGGAATAGAGTTCCATGTAGTCATGGCTCTATGTAGTACTGTGGAATAGAGTTCCATGTAGTCATGGCTCTATGTAGTACTGTGGAATAGAGTTCCATGTAGTCATGGCTCTATGTAGTACTGTGGAATAGAGTTCCGTGTAGTCATGGCTCTATGTAGTACTGTGGAATAGAGTTCCGTGTAGTCATGGCTCTATGTAGTACTGTGGAATAGAGTTCCATGTAGTCATGGCTCTATGTAGTACTGTGGAATAGAGATCCATGTAGTCATGGCTCTATGTAGTACTGTGGAATAGAGTTCCGTGTAGTCATGGCTCTATGTAGTACTGTGGAATAGAGTTCCATGTAGTCATGGCTCTACGTAGTACTGTGGAATAGAGTTCCATGTCGTCATGGCTCTACGTAGTACTGTGGAATAGAGTTCCGTGTAGTCATGGCTCTATGTAGTACTGTGGAATAGAGTTCCATGTAGTCATGGCTCTACGTAGTACTGTGGAATAGAGTTCCATGTAGTCATGGCTCTACGTAGTACTGTGGAATAGAGTTCCATGTAGTCATGGCTCTATGTAGTACTGTGGAATAGAGTTCTGTGTAGTCATGGCTCTATGTAGTACTGTGGAATAGAGTTCCGTGTAGTCATGGCTCTATGTAGTACTGTGGAATAGAGTTCCATGTAGTCATGGCTCTATGTAGTACTGTGGAATAGAGTTCCATGTAGTCATGGCTCTATGTAGTACTGTGGAATAGAGTTCCATGTAGTCATGTCTCTATGTAGTTCTGTGGAATAGAGTTCCATGTAGTCATGGCTCTATGTAGTACTGTGGAATAGAGTTCCATGTAGTCATGTCTCTATGTAGTACTGTGGAATAGAGTTCCATGTAGTCATGGCTCTATGTAGTACTGTGGAATAGAGTTCCATGTAGTCATGGCTCTATGTAGTACTGTGGAATAGAGTTCCAATAAGTCATGGCTCTATGTAGTACTGTGGAATAGAGTTCCATGTAGTCATGGCTCTATGTAGTACTGTGGAATAGAGTTCCATGTAGTCATGGCTCTATGTAGTACTGTGGAATAGAGTTCCATGTAGTCATGGCTCTATGTAGTACTGTGGAATAGAGTTCCATGTAGTCATGGCTCTATGTAGTACTGTGGAATAGAGTTCCGTGTAGTCATGGCTCTATGTAGTACTGTGGAATAGAGTTCCATGTAGTCATGGCTCTATGTAGTACTGTGGAATAGAGTTCCATGTAGTCATGGCTCTATGTAGTACTGTGGAATAGAGTTCCGTGTAGTCATGGCTCTATGTAGTACTGTGGAATAGAGTTCCATGTAGTCATGGCTCTATGTAGTACTGTGGAATAGAGTTCCATGTCGTCATGGCTCTACGTAGTACTGTGGAATAGAGTTCCGTGTAGTCATGGCTCTATGTAGTACTGTGGAATAGAGTTCCATGTAGTCATGGCTCTACGTAGTACTGTGGAATAGAGTTCCATGTAGTCATGGCTCTACGTAGTACTGTGGAATAGAGTTCCATGTAGTCATGGCTCTATGTAGTACTGTGGAATAGAGTTCTGTGTAGTCATGGCTCTATGTAGTACTGTGGAATAGAGTTCCGTGTAGTCATGGCTCTATGTAGTACTGTGGAATAGAGTTCCATGTAGTCATGTCTCTATGTAGTTCTGTGGAATAGAGTTCCATGTAGTCATGGCTCTATGTAGTACTGTGGAATAGAGTTCCATGTAGTCATGTCTCTATGTAGTACTGTGGAATAGAGTTCCATGTAGTCATGGCTCTATGTAGTACTGTGGAATAGAGTTCCATGTAGTCATGGCTCTATGTAGTACTGTGGAATAGAGTTCCAATAAGTCATGGCTCTATGTAGTACTGTGGAATAGAGTTCCATGTAGTCATGGCTCTATGTAGTACTGTGGAATAGAGTTCCATGTAGTCATGGCTCTATGTAGTACTGTGGAATAGAGTTCCATGTAGTCATGGCTCTATGTAGTACTGTGGAATAGAGTTCCATGTAGTCATGGCTCTATGTAGTACTGTGGAATAGAGTTCCGTGTAGTCATGGCTCTATGTAGTACTGTGGAATAGAGTTCCATGTAGTCATGGCTCTATGTAGTACTGTGGAATAGAGTTCCATGTAGTCATGGCTCTATGTAGTACTGTGGAATAGAGTTCCGTGTAGTCATGGCTCTATGTAGTACTGTGGAATAGAGTTCCATGTAGTCATGGCTCTATGTAGTACTGTGGAATAGAGTTCCATGTCGTCATGGCTCTATGTAGTACTGTGGAATAGAGTTCTGTGTAGTCATGGCTCTATGTAGTACTGTGGAATAGAGTTCCGTGTAGTCATGGCTCTATGTAGTACTGTGGAATAGAGTTCCATGTAGTCATGGCTCTATGTAGTACTGTGGAATAGAGTTCCATGTAGTCATGGCTCTATGTAGTACTGTGGAATAGAGTTCCATGTAGTCATGGCTCTATGTAGTACTGTGGAATAGAGTTCCATGTCGTCATGGCTCTACGTAGTACTGTGGAATAGAGTTCCGTGTAGTCATGGCTCTATGTAGTACTGTGGAATAGAGTTCCATGTAGTCATGGCTCTATGTAGTTCTGTGGAATAGAGTTCCATGTAGTCATGGCTCTATGTAGTTCTGTGGAATAGAGTTTCATGTAGTCATGGCTCTATGTAGTACTGTGGAATAGAGTTCCATGTAGTCATGGCTCTATGTAGTACTGTGGAATAGAGTTCCATGTAGTCATGGCTCTATGTAGTACTGTGGAATAGAGTTCCATGTAGTCATGGCTCTATGTAGTACTGTGGAATAGAGTTCCGTGTAGTCATGGCTCTATGTAGTACTGTGGAATAGAGTTCCATGTAGTCATGGCTCTATGTAGTACTGTGGAATAGAGATCCATGTAGTCATGGCTCTATGTAGTACTGTGGAATAGAGTTCCATGTAGTCATGGCTCTATGTAGTACTGTGGAATAGAGTTCCATGTAGTCATGGCTCTATGTAGTACTGTGGAATAGAGTTCCATGTAGTCATGGCTCTATGTAGTACTGTGGAATAGAGTTCCATGTAGTCATGGCTCTATGTAGTACTGTGGAATAGAGTTCCATGTAGTCATGGCTCTATGTAGTACTGTGGAATAGAGTTCCATGTAGTCATGGCTCTACGTAGTACTGTGGAATAGAGTTCCATGTAGTCATGGCTCTATGTAGTACTGTGGAATAGAGTTCTGTGTAGTCATGGCTCTATGTAGTACTGTGGAATAGAGTTCCATGTAGTCATGGCTCTATGTAGTACTGTGGAATAGAGTTCCATGTAGTCATGGCTCTATGTAGTACTGTGGAATAGAGTTCCATGTAGTCATGGCTCTATGTAGTACTGTGGAATAGAGTTCCATGTAGTCATGTCTCTATGTAGTTCTGTGGAATAGAGTTCCATGTAGTCATGGCTCTATGTAGTACTGTGGAATAGAGTTCCATGTAGTCATGTCTCTATGTAGTACTGTGGAATAGAGTTCCATGTAGTCATGGCTCTATGTAGTACTGTGGAATAGAGTTCCATGTAGTCATGGCTCTATGTAGTACTGTGGAATAGAGTTCCAATAAGTCATGGCTCTATGTAGTACTGTGGAATAGAGTTCCATGTAGTCATGGCTCTATGTAGTACTGTGGAATAGAGTTCCATGTAGTCATGGCTCTATGTAGTACTGTGGAATAGAGTTCCATGTAGTCATGGCTCTATGTAGTACTGTGGAATAGAGTTCCATGTAGTCATGGCTCTATGTAGTACTGTGGAATAGAGTTCCGTGTAGTCATGGCTCTATGTAGTACTGTGGAATAGAGTTCCATGTAGTCATGGCTCTATGTAGTACTGTGGAATAGAGTTCCATGTAGTCATGGCTCTATGTAGTACTGTGGAATAGAGTTCCGTGTAGTCATGGCTCTATGTAGTACTGTGGAATAGAGTTCCATGTAGTCATGGCTCTATGTAGTACTGTGGAATAGAGTTCCATGTCGTCATGGCTCTACGTAGTACTGTGGAATAGAGTTCCGTGTAGTCATGGCTCTATGTAGTACTGTGGAATAGAGTTCCATGTAGTCATGGCTCTACGTAGTACTGTGGAATAGAGTTCCATGTAGTCATGGCTCTACGTAGTACTGTGGAATAGAGTTCCATGTAGTCATGGCTCTATGTAGTACTGTGGAATAGAGTTCTGTGTAGTCATGGCTCTATGTAGTACTGTGGAATAGAGTTCCGTGTAGTCATGGCTCTATGTAGTACTGTGGAATAGAGTTCCATGTAGTCATGTCTCTATGTAGTTCTGTGGAATAGAGTTCCATGTAGTCATGGCTCTATGTAGTACTGTGGAATAGAGTTCCATGTAGTCATGTCTCTATGTAGTACTGTGGAATAGAGTTCCATGTAGTCATGGCTCTATGTAGTACTGTGGAATAGAGTTCCATGTAGTCATGGCTCTATGTAGTACTGTGGAATAGAGTTCCAATAAGTCATGGCTCTATGTAGTACTGTGGAATAGAGTTCCATGTAGTCATGGCTCTATGTAGTACTGTGGAATAGAGTTCCATGTAGTCATGGCTCTATGTAGTACTGTGGAATAGAGTTCCATGTAGTCATGGCTCTATGTAGTACTGTGGAATAGAGTTCCATGTAGTCATGGCTCTATGTAGTACTGTGGAATAGAGTTCCGTGTAGTCATGGCTCTATGTAGTACTGTGGAATAGAGTTCCATGTAGTCATGGCTCTATGTAGTACTGTGGAATAGAGTTCCATGTAGTCATGGCTCTATGTAGTACTGTGGAATAGAGTTCCGTGTAGTCATGGCTCTATGTAGTACTGTGGAATAGAGTTCCATGTAGTCATGGCTCTATGTAGTACTGTGGAATAGAGTTCCATGTCGTCATGGCTCTATGTAGTACTGTGGAATAGAGTTCTGTGTAGTCATGGCTCTACGTAGTACTGTGGAATAGAGTTCCATGTAGTCATGGCTCTACGTAGTACTGTGGAATAGAGTTCCTTGTAGTCATGGCTCTATGTAGTACTGTGGAATAGAGTTCTGTGTAGTCATGGCTCTATGTAGTACTGTGGAATAGAGTTCCGTGTAGTCATGGCTCTATGTAGTACTGTGGAATAGAGTTCCATGTAGTCATGTCTCTATGTAGTTCTGTGGAATAGAGTTCCATGTAGTCATGGCTCTATGTAGTACTGTGGAATAGAGTTCCATGTAGTCATGTCTCTATGTAGTACTGTGGAATAGAGTTCCATGTAGTCATGGCTCTATGTAGTACTGTGGAATAGAGTTCCATGTAGTCATGGCTCTATGTAGTACTGTGGAATAGAGTTCCAATAAGTCATGGCTCTATGTAGTACTGTGGAATAGAGTTCCATGTAGTCATGGCTCTATGTAGTACTGTGGAATAGAGTTCCATGTAGTCATGGCTCTATGTAGTACTGTGGAATAGAGTTCCATGTAGTCATGGCTCTATGTAGTACTGTGGAATAGAGTTCCATGTCGTCATGGCTCTATGTAGTACTGTGGAATAGAGTTCCATGTAGTCATGGCTCTATGTAGTACTGTGGAATAGAGTTCCATGTAGTCATGGCTCTATGTAGTACTGTGGAATAGAGTTCCATGTAGTCATGGCTCTATGTAGTACTGTGGAATAGAGTTCCATGTAGTCATGGCTCTATGTAGTACTGTGGAATAGAGTTCCATGTAGTCATGGCTCTATGTAGTACTGTGGAATAGATTTCCATGTAGTCATGGCTCTATGTAGTACTGTGGAATAGAGTTCCATGTCGTCATGGCTCTATGTAGTACTGTGGAATAGAGTTCCATGTAGTCATGGCTCTATGTAGTACTGTGGAATAGAGTTCCATGTAGTCATGGCTCTATGTAGTACTGTGGAATAGAGTTCCATGTAGTCATGGCTCTATGTAGTACTGTGGAATAGAGTTCCATGTAGTCATGGCTCTGTGGTACTGTGGAATAGAGTTCCATGTAGTCATGGCTCTATGTAGTACTGTGGAATAGAGTTCCATGTAGTCATGTCTCTATGTAGTACTGTGGAATAGAGTTCCATGTAGTCATGGCTCTATGTAGTACTGTGGAATAGAGTTCCATGTAGTCATGGCTCTATGTAGTACTGTGGAATAGAGTTCCATGTAGTCATGGCTCTGTGGTACTGTGGAATAGAGTTCCATGTAGTCATGGCTCTATGTAGTACTGTGGAATAGAGTTCCATGTAGTCATGGATCTATGTACTACTGTGGAATAGAGTTCCATGTAGTCATGGCTCTATGTAGTACTGTGGAATAGAGTTCCATGTACTCATGGCTCTATGTAGTACTGTGGAATAGAGTTCCATGTAGTCATGGATCTATGTACTACTGTGGAATAGAGTTCCATGTAGTCATGGCTCTATGTAGTACTGTGGAATAGAGTTCCATGTACTCATGGCTCTATGTAGTACTGTGGAATAGAGTTCCGTGTAGTCATGGCTCTATGTAGTACTGTGGAATAGAGTTCCGTGTAGTCATGGCTCTATGTAGTACTGTGGAATAGAGTTCCATGTAGTCATGTCTCTATGTAGTTCTGTGGAATAGAGTTCCATGTAGTCATGGCTCTATGTAGTACTGTGGAATAGAGTTCCATGTAGTCATGTCTCTATGTAGTACTGTGGAATAGAGTTCCATGTAGTCATGGCTCTATGTAGTACTGTGGAATAGAGTTCCATGTAGTCATGGCTCTATGTAGTACTGTGGAATAGAGTTCCAATAAGTCATGGCTCTATGTAGTACTGTGGAATAGAGTTCCATGTAGTCATGGCTCTATGTAGTACTGTGGAATAGAGTTCCATGTAGTCATGGCTCTATGTAGTACTGTGGAATAGAGTTCCATGTAGTCATGGCTCTATGTAGTACTGTGGAATAGAGTTCCATGTCGTCATGGCTCTATGTAGTACTGTGGAATAGAGTTCCATGTAGTCATGGCTCTATGTAGTACTGTGGAATAGAGTTCCATGTAGTCATGGCTCTATGTAGTACTGTGGAATAGAGTTCCATGTCGTCATGGCTCTACGTAGTACTGTGGAATAGATTTCCATGTAGTCATGGCTCTATGTAGTACTGTGGAATAGAGTTCCATGTCGTCATGGCTCTATGTAGTACTGTGGAATAGAGTTCCATGTAGTCATGGCTCTATGTAGTACTGTGGAATAGAGTTCCATGTAGTCATGGCTCTATGTAGTACTGTGGAATAGAGTTCCATGTAGTCATGGCTCTATGTAGTACTGTGGAATAGAGTTCCATGTAGTCATGGCTCTGTGGTACTGTGGAATAGAGTTCCATGTAGTCATGGCTCTATGTAGTACTGTGGAATAGAGTTCCATGTAGTCATGGCTCTGTGGTACTGTGGAATAGAGTTCCATGTAGTCATGGCTCTATGTAGTACTGTGGAATAGAGTTCCATGTAGTCATGGATCTATGTACTACTGTGGAATAGAGTTCCATGTAGTCATGGCTCTATGTAGTACTGTGGAATAGAGTTCCATGTACTCATGGCTCTATGTAGTACTGTGGAATAGAGTTCCATGTAGTCATGGATCTATGTACTACTGTGGAATAGAGTTCCATGTAGTCATGGCTCTATGTAGTACTGTGGAATAGAGTTCCATGTACTCATGGCTCTATGTAGTACTGTGGAATAGAGTTCCGTGTAGTCATGGCTCTATGTAGTACTGTGGAATAGAGTTCCATGTAGTCATGGCTCTATGTAGTACTGTGGAATAGAGTTCCATGTAGTCATGGCTCTATGTAGTACTGTGGAATAGAGTTCCGTGTAGTCATGGCTCTATGTAGTACTGTGGAATAGAGTTCCATGTCGTCATGGCTCTACGTAGTACTGTGGAATAGAGTTCCGTGTAGTCATGGCTCTATGTAGTACTGTGGAATAGAGTTCCATGTAGTCATGGCTCTACGTAGTACTGTGGAATAGAGTTCCATGTAGTCATGGCTCTACGTAGTACTGTGGAATAGAGTTCCATGTAGTCATGGCTCTATGTAGTACTGTGGAATAGAGTTCTGTGTAGTCATGGCTCTATGTAGTACTGTGGAATAGAGTTCCGTGTAGTCATGGCTCTATGTAGTACTGTGGAATAGAGTTCCATGTAGTCATGTCTCTATGTAGTTCTGTGGAATAGAGTTCCATGTAGTCATGGCTCTATGTAGTACTGTGGAATAGAGTTCCATGTAGTCATGTCTCTATGTAGTACTGTGGAATAGAGTTCCATGTAGTCATGGCTCTATGTAGTACTGTGGAATAGAGTTCCATGTAGTCATGGCTCTATGTAGTACTGTGGAATAGAGTTCCATAAGTCATGGCTCTATGTAGTACTGTGGAATAGAGTTCCATGTAGTCATGGCTCTATGTAGTACTGTGGAATAGAGTTCCATGTAGTCATGGCTCTATGTAGTACTGTGGAATAGAGTTCCATGTAGTCATGGCTCTATGTAGTACTGTGGAATAGAGTTCCATGTCGTCATGGCTCTATGTAGTACTGTGGAATAGAGTTCCATGTAGTCATGGCTCTATGTAGTACTGTGGAATAGAGTTCCATGTAGTCATGGCTCTATGTAGTACTGTGGAATAGAGTTCCATGTAGTCATGGCTCTATGTAGTACTGTGGAATAGAGTTCCATGTAGTCATGGCTCTATGTAGTACTGTGGAATAGAGTTCCATGTAGTCATGGCTCTATGTAGTACTGTGGAATAGATTTCCATGTAGTCATGGTTCTATGTAGTACTGTGGAATAGAGTTCCATGTCGTCATGGCTCTATGTAGTACTGTGGAATAGAGTTCCATGTAGTCATGGCTCTATGTAGTACTGTGGAATAGAGTTCCATGTAGTCATGGCTCTATGTAGTACTGTGGAATAGAGTTCCATGTAGTCATGGCTCTATGTAGTACTGTGGAATAGAGTTCCATGTAGTCATGGCTCTGTGGTACTGTGGAATAGAGTTCCATGTAGTCATGGCTCTATGTAGTACTGTGGAATAGAGTTCCATGTAGTCATGTCTCTATGTAGTACTGTGGAATAGAGTTCCATGTAGTCATGGCTCTATGTAGTACTGTGGAATAGAGTTCCATGTAGTCATGGCTCTATGTAGTACTGTGGAATAGAGTTCCATGTAGTCATGGCTCTGTGGTACTGTGGAATAGAGTTCCATGTAGTCATGGCTCTATGTAGTACTGTGGAATAGAGTTCCATGTACTCATGGCTCTATGTAGTACTGTGGAATAGAGTTCCATGTAGTCATGGATCTATGTACTACTGTGGAATAGAGTTCCATGTAGTCATGGCTCTATGTAGTACTGTGGAATAGAGTTCCATGTACTCATGGCTCTATGTAGTACTGTGGAATAGAGTTCCGTGTAGTCATGGCTCTATGTAGTACTGTGGAATAGAGTTCCATGTAGTCATGGCTCTATGTAGTACTGTGGAATAGAGTTCCATGTAGTCATGGCTCTATGTAGTACTGTGGAATAGAGTTCCGTGTAGTCATGGCTCTATGTAGTACTGTGGAATAGAGTTCCATGTAGTCATGGCTCTATGTAGTACTGTGGAATAGAGTTCCATGTAGTCATGGCTCTATGTAGTACTGTGGAATAGAGTTCCGTGTAGTCATGGCTCTATGTAGTACTGTGGAATAGAGTTCTGTGTAGTCATGGCTCTATGTAGTACTGTGGAATAGAGTTCCGTGTAGTCATGGCTCTATGTAGTACTGTGGAATAGAGTTCCATGTAGTCATGGCTCTATGTAGTACTGTGGAATAGAGTTCCATGTAGTCATGGCTCTATGTAGTACTGTGGAATAGAGTTCCATGTAGTCATGGCTCTATGTAGTACTGTGGAATAGAGTTCCATGTCGTCATGGCTCTACGTAGTACTGTGGAATAGAGTTCCGTGTAGTCATGGCTCTATGTAGTACTGTGGAATAGAGTTCCATGTAGTCATGGCTCTACGTAGTACTGTGGAATAGAGTTCCATGTAGTCATGGCTCTACGTAGTACTGTGGAATAGAGTTCCATGTAGTCATGGCTCTATGTAGTACTGTGGAATAGAGTTCTGTGTAGTCATGGCTCTATGTAGTACTGTGGAATAGAGTTCCGTGTAGTCATGGCTCTATGTAGTACTGTGGAATAGAGTTCCATGTAGTCATGTCTCTATGTAGTTCTGTGGAATAGAGTTCCATGTAGTCATGGCTCTATGTAGTACTGTGGAATAGAGTTCCATGTAGTCATGTCTCTATGTAGTACTGTGGAATAGAGTTCCATGTAGTCATGGCTCTATGTAGTACTGTGGAATAGAGTTCCATGTAGTCATGGCTCTATGTAGTACTGTGGAATAGAGTTCCAATAAGTCATGACTCTATGTAGTACTGTGGAATAGAGTTCCATGTAGTCATGGCTCTATGTAGTACTGTGGAATAGAGTTCCATGTAGTCATGGCTCTATGTAGTACTGTGGAATAGAGTTCCATGTAGTCATGGCTCTATGTAGTACTGTGGAATAGAGTTCCATGTCGTCATGGCTCTATGTAGTACTGTGGAATAGAGTTCCATGTAGTCATGGCTCTATGTAGTACTGTGGAATAGAGTTCCATGTAGTCATGGCTCTATGTAGTACTGTGGAATAGAGTTCCATGTAGTCATGGCTCTATGTAGTACTGTGGAATAGAGTTCCATGTAGTCATGGCTCTATGTAGTACTGTGGAATAGAGTTCCATGTAGTCATGGCTCTATGTAGTACTGTGGAATAGATTTCCATGTAGTCATGGCTCTATGTAGTACTGTGGAATAGAGTTCCATGTCGTCATGGCTCTATGTAGTACTGTGGAATAGAGTTCCATGTAGTCATGGCTCTATGTAGTACTGTGGAATAGAGTTCCATGTAGTCATGGCTCTATGTAGTACTGTGGAATAGAGTTCCATGTAGTCATGGCTCTATGTAGTACTGTGGAATAGAGTTCCATGTAGTCATGGCTCTGTGGTACTGTGGAATAGAGTTCCATGTAGTCATGGCTCTATGTAGTACTGTGGAATAGAGTTCCATGTAGTCATGTCTCTATGTAGTACTGTGGAATAGAGTTCCATGTAGTCATGGCTCTATGTAGTACTGTGGAATAGAGTTCCATGTAGTCATGGCTCTATGTAGTACTGTGGAATAGAGTTCCATGTAGTCATGGCTCTGTGGTACTGTGGAATAGAGTTCCATGTAGTCATGGCTCTATGTAGTACTGTGGAATAGAGTTCCATGTAGTCATGTCTCTATGTAGTACTGTGGAATAGAGTTCCATGTAGTCATGGCTCTATGTAGTACTGTGGAATAGAGTTCCATGTAGTCATGGCTCTATGTAGTACTGTGGAATAGAGTTCCAATAAGTCATGACTCTATGTAGTACTGTGGAATAGAGTTCCATGTAGTCATGGCTCTATGTAGTACTGTGGAATAGAGTTCCATGTAGTCATGGCTCTATGTAGTACTGTGGAATAGAGTTCCATGTAGTCATGGCTCTATGTAGTACTGTGGAATAGAGTTCCATGTCGTCATGGCTCTATGTAGTACTGTGGAATAGAGTTCCATGTAGTCATGGCTCTATGTAGTACTGTGGAATAGAGTTCCATGTAGTCATGGCTCTATGTAGTACTGTGGAATAGAGTTCCATGTAGTCATGGCTCTATGTAGTACTGTGGAATAGAGTTCCATGTAGTCATGGCTCTATGTAGTACTGTGGAATAGAGTTCCATGTAGTCATGGCTCTATGTAGTACTGTGGAATAGATTTCCATGTAGTCATGGCTCTATGTAGTACTGTGGAATAGAGTTCCATGTCGTCATGGCTCTATGTAGTACTGTGGAATAGAGTTCCATGTAGTCATGGCTCTATGTAGTACTGTGGAATAGAGTTCCATGTAGTCATGGCTCTATGTAGTACTGTGGAATAGAGTTCCATGTAGTCATGGCTCTATGTAGTACTGTGGAATAGAGTTCCATGTAGTCATGGCTCTGTGGTACTGTGGAATAGAGTTCCATGTAGTCATGGCTCTATGTAGTACTGTGGAATAGAGTTCCATGTAGTCATGTCTCTATGTAGTACTGTGGAATAGAGTTCCATGTAGTCATGGCTCTATGTAGTACTGTGGAATAGAGTTCCATGTAGTCATGGCTCTATGTAGTACTGTGGAATAGAGTTCCATGTAGTCATGGCTCTGTGGTACTGTGGAATAGAGTTCCATGTAGTCATGGCTCTATGTAGTACTGTGGAATAGAGTTCCATGTAGTCATGGATCTATGTACTACTGTGGAATAGAGTTCCATGTAGTCATGGCTCTATGTAGTACTGTGGAATAGAGTTCCATGTACTCATGGCTCTATGTAGTACTGTGGAATAGAGTTCCATGTACTCATGGCTCTATGTAGTACTGTGGAATAGAATTCCATGTAGTCATGGCTCTATGTCGTACTGTGCACCTCCCATAGTCTGTTCTGGACTTAAGAATAAGAAGAAGACATTTAGCAGTCGCCTCTATCCAAAACAACTTATGACCATGTGTCTCAAGAGGGAAATGTCTCAAGTGGGAAATGTCTCATGTTTTCATGTCACCTATACATTGTAAATTCAAATGCCTTTCTTGATCCTACAAACCTTGGAGCTGCAAGGCTCTACCAACTTAACCACACAGGACCTGTTCTTTCCCTGTTGCTGTTTCTGATTGAAGGACAAATATTGAAGGACAAATATATTTCTGATTGAAGGACAAATATTGAAGGACAAATATGTTTTCTGATTGAAGGACAAATATTGAAGGACAAATATGTTTCTGATTGAAGGACAAATATTGAAGGACAAATATGTTTCTGATTGAAGGACACACACACACATGCCTTAATAAGGATTGGACCTTTTTTTTTCCCATTTTCGCCTAAAATGACATACCCAAATCTAACTGCCTGTAGCTCAGGACCTGAAGCAAGGATATGCAAAATCATCTTTGAAATGCAAGAGAAAGGCCATAATGTATTATTTCAGCCCAGACGCAATTTAAAATGTTTGACACTAGATGGCAACAGTGTATATATGAAAAGTTTTAGACTGATCCAATGAACCATTGCATATCTGTTCAAAACGTTTCAAGGTGATTCTGATTGAAGGATAAGCACACATGCCCTAAGATATCTGATCAGTTCAGCAGCGATTATAGAAGGAGTGGAGATACCTTATCTCAACTGCCTTTTCAGCTGGAATCATGCTATCATGCTAAATATCCTAGAAGATAATAATCATTAGTTTGAAGTGCCTATAGACCATAGTAGAGCTGAGGTCACTCTGTCAGTCCAAGGACTGTCCTGTCAGCATCTGCCAGATGTCACTCTGTCCGACCAAGGACTGTCCTGTCATCAATTATTATTATAATTGTTTTGCAGACTCTCTTGCACAGGCTCGATGTATATGTACATTCACTGGACTCTAACTACACACTCACACATACTACACTGACACTCCAACACACACTCACACATACTACACTGACACTCCAACACACACACTCACATACTACACTGACACTCCAACACACACTCACACATACTACACTGACACTCCAACACACACTCACATACTACACTGACACTCTAACTACACACTCACACATACTACACTGACACTCCAACACACACTCACACATACTACACTGACACTCTAACTACACACTCACACATACTACACTGACACTCCAACACACACTCACACATACTACACTGACACTCTAACTACACACTCGCACATACTACACTGACACTCTAACTACACACTCGCACATACTACACTGACACTCTAACTACACACTCACACATACTACACTGACACTCCAACACACACTCACACATACTACACTGACACTCCAACACACACTCACACATACTACACTGGACTCTAACTACACACTCACACATACTACACTGACACTCCAACACACACTCACACATACTACACTGACACTCCAACACACACTCACACATACTACACTGACACTCCAACACACACACTCACACATACTACACTGACACTCCAACACACACACACACATACTACACTGACACTCCAACACACACTCACACATACTACACTGACACTCCAACACACACACACATACTACACTGACACTCCAACACACTCACACATACTACACTGACACTCTAACTACACACTCACACATACTTCACTGACACTCTAACTACACACTCACACATACTACACTGACACTCCAACACACACTCACACATACTACACTGACACTCTAACTACACACACACACATACTACACTGACACTCTAACTACACACTCACACATACTACACTGACACTCCAACACACACTCACACATACTACACTGACACTCCAACACACACTCACACATACTACACTGACACTCTAACACACACACACATACTACACTGACACTCCAACACACACTCACACATACTACACTGACACTCCAACACACACTCACACATACTACACTGACACTCCAACACACACACACACATACTACACTGACACTCCAACACACACACACATACTACACTGACACTCCAACACACACTCACATACTACACTGACACTCCAACACACACTCACACATACTACACTGACACTCCAACACACACTCACATACTACACTGACACTCCAACACACACTCACATACTACACTGACACTCCAACACACACTCACACATACTACACTGACACTCCAACACACACTCACACATACTACACTGACACTCCAACACACACACACATACTACACTGACACTCCAACACACACACACATACTACACTGACACTCCAACACACACTCACACATACTACACTGACACTCCAACACACACTCACACATACTACACTGACACTCCAACACACACGGACACACACGGACACACACATTCACATTCCTTCACACTCTTCACATACACTGCTTCTGTTTGTTATCTCTGCACAGTCACTTTAATAACTCTACCTACATGTACATACAGTGGGGCAAAAAAGTATTTAGTCAGCCACCAATTGTGCAAGTTCTCCCACTTAAAAAGATGAGAGAGGCCTGTAATTTTCATCATAGGTACACTTCAACTATGATAGGCAAAATGAGAGAAACAAATTCCAGAAAATCACATTGTAAGATTTTTAATGAATTTATTTGCAAATTATGGTGGAAAATAAGTATATGGTCACCTAGAAACAAGCAAGATTTCTGTCTCTCACAGACCTGTAACTTCTTCTTTAAGAGGCTCCTCTGTCCTCCACTCGTTACCTGTATTAATGGCACCTGTTTGAACTTGTTATCAGTATAAAAGACACCTGTCCACAACCTCAAACAGTCACACTCCAAACTCCACTATGGCCAAGACCAAAGAGCTGTCAAAGGACACCAGAAACAAAATTGTAGACCAGCACCAGGCTGGGAAGAATGAATCTGCAATAGGTAAGCAGCTTGGTTTGAAAAAATCAACTGTGGGAGCAATTATTAGGAAATGGAAGACATACAAGACCACTGATAATCTCCCTCGATCTGGGGCTCCACGCAAGTACTCACCCCGTGGGGTCAAAATGATCACAACTCTTCAGAAGAAGAGGAGATCTGCCGTTACAGATATATTGAGTTCTATCAATGTAATTGTCTGCAACATCATCTAGTTTTGAATCTGCCGTTGTTTTGCGTATCAGTTCATAAACCACGTGGATTCGGCAGATCCAATATCTCTTCCCAACTGTATGGTGGTCAATTTGTAGGTTGCAGACACATATTTATCAGATGTTATTGGTCCATACACATATTTATCAGATGTTATTGGTCCATATTTATCAGATGTTATTGGTCCATATTTAACAGATGTTATTGGTCCAGACACATATTTAGCAGATGTTATTGGTCCATATTTATCAGATGTTATTGGTCCATATTTAACAGATGTTATTGGTCCATATTTAACAGATGTTATTGGTCCATATTTATCAGATGTTATTGGTCCATATTTATCAGATGTTATTGGTCCATATTTAACAGATGTTATTGGTCCAGACACATATTTAGCAGATGTTATTGGTCCATATTTAACAGATGTTATTGGTCCATATTTATCAGATGTTATTGGTCCATATTTAACAGATGTTATTGGTCCATATTTAACAGATGTTATTGGTCCATATTTATCAGATGTTATTGGTCCATATTTATCAGATGTTATTGGTCCATATTTAACAGATGTTATTGGTCCAGACACATATTTAGCAGATGTTATTGGTCCATATTTAACAGATGTTATTGGTCCATATTTATCAGATGTTATTGGTCCATATTTAACAGATGTTATTGGTCCATATTTATCAGATGTTATTGGTCCATATTTATCAGATGTTATTGGTCCATATTTATCAGATGTTATTGGTCCATACACATATTTATCAGATGTTATTGGTCCATATTTATCAGATGTTATTGGTCCATATTTATCAGATGTTATTGGTCCATATTTATCAGATGTTATTGGTCCATACACATATTTAGCAGATGTTATTGGTCCATATTTAACAGATGTTATTGGTCCATATTTATCAGATGTTATTGGTCCATATTTATCAGATGTTATTGGTCCATATTTAACAGATGTTATTGGTCCATATTTATCAGATGTTATTGGTCCATATTTATCAGATGTTATTGGTCCATATTTAACAGATGTTATTGGTCCATATTTAACAGATGTTATTGGTCCATATTTATCAGATGTTATTGGTCCATATTTAACAGATGTTATTGGTCCATATTTATCAGATGTTATTGGTCACATGTACATATTTAACAGATGTTATTGGTCACAGACATATTTAACAGATGTTATTGGTCCATATTTATCAGATGTTATTGGTCCATATTTAACAGATGTTATTTGTCCATATTTAACAGATGTTATTGGTCCATATTTATCAGATGTTATTGGTCCATATTTAACAGATGTTATTGGTCCATATTTATCAGATGTTATTGGTCCATATTTATCAGATGTTATTGGTCCATATTTATCAGATGTTATTGGTCCATACACATATTTATCAGATGTTATTGGTCCATATTTATCAGATGTTATTGGTCCATATTTATCAGATGTTATTGGTCCATATTTATCAGATGTTATTGGTCCATACACATATTTAGCAGATGTTATTGGTCCATATTTAACAGATGTTATTGGTCCATATTTATCAGATGTTATTGGTCCATATTTATCAGATGTTATTGGTCCATATTTAACAGATGTTATTGGTCCATATTTATCAGATGTTATTGGTCCATATTTATCAGATGTTATTGGTCCATATTTAACAGATGTTATTGGTCCATATTTAACAGATGTTATTGGTCCATATTTAACAGATGTTATTGGTCCATATTTATCAGATGTTATTGGTCACATGTACATATTTAACAGATGTTATTGGTCACAGACATATTTAACAGATGTTATTGGTCCATATTTATCAGATGTTATTGGTCCATATTTAACAGATGTTATTGGTCCATATTTATCAGATGTTATTGGTCCATATTTATCAGATGTTATTGGTCCATATTTAACAGATGTTATTGGTCCATATTTAACAGATGTTATTGGTCCATATTTATCAGATGTTATTGGTCCATATTTATCAGATGTTATTGGTCCATATTTATCAGATGTTATTGGTCCATATTTAACAGATGTTATTGGTCCATATTTAACAGATGTTATTGGTCCATATTTATCAGATGTTATTGGTCCATATTTATCAGATGTTATTGGTCCATATTTAACAGATGTTATTGGTCCATATTTATCAGATGTTATTGGTCCATATTTATCAGATGTTATTGGTCCAAATTTATCAGATGTTATTGGTCCATATTTAACAGATGTTATTGGTCCATATTTAACAGATGTTATTGGTCCAGACACATATTTAGCAGATGTTATTGGTCCATATTTAACAGATGTTATTGGTCCATATTTATCAGATGTTATTGGTCCATATTTAACAGATGTTATTGGTCACAGACATATTTATCAGATGTTATTGGTCCATATTTATCAGATGTTATTGGTCCATATTTAACAGATGTTATTGGTCCATATTTAACAGATGTTATTGGTCCATATTTATCAGATGTTATTGGTCCATATTTATCAGATGTTATTGGTCCATATTTAACAGATGTTATTGGTCCAGACACATATTTAGCAGATGTTATTGGTCCATATTTAACAGATGTTATTGGTCCATATTTATCAGATGTTATTGGTCCATATTTAACAGATGTTATTGGTCCATATTTATCAGATGTTATTGGTCCATATTTATCAGATGTTATTGGTCCATATTTATCAGATGTTATTGGTCCATACACATATTTATCAGATGTTATTGGTCCATATTTATCAGATGTTATTGGTCCATATTTATCAGATGTTATTGGTCCATATTTATCAGATGTTATTGGTCCATACACATATTTAGCAGATGTTATTGGTCCATATTTAACAGATGTTATTGGTCCATATTTATCAGATGTTATTGGTCCATATTTATCAGATGTTATTGGTCCATATTTAACAGATGTTATTGGTCCATATTTATCAGATGTTATTGGTCCATATTTATCAGATGTTATTGGTCCATATTTAACAGATGTTATTGGTCCATATTTAACAGATGTTATTGGTCCATATTTATCAGATGTTATTGGTCCATATTTAACAGATGTTATTGGTCCATATTTATCAGATGTTATTGGTCACATGTACATATTTAACAGATGTTATTGGTCACAGACATATTTAACAGATGTTATTGGTCCATATTTATCAGATGTTATTGGTCCATATTTAACAGATGTTATTGGTCCATATTTAACAGATGTTATTGGTCCATATTTATCAGATGTTATTGGTCCATATTTAACAGATGTTATTGGTCCATATTTATCAGATGTTATTGGTCCATATTTATCAGATGTTATTGGTCCATATTTATCAGATGTTATTGGTCCATACACATATTTATCAGATGTTATTGGTCCATATTTATCAGATGTTATTGGTCCATATTTATCAGATGTTATTGGTCCATATTTATCAGATGTTATTGGTCCATACACATATTTAGCAGATGTTATTGGTCCATATTTAACAGATGTTATTGGTCCATATTTATCAGATGTTATTGGTCCATATTTATCAGATGTTATTGGTCCATATTTAACAGATGTTATTGGTCCATATTTATCAGATGTTATTGGTCCATATTTATCAGATGTTATTGGTCCATATTTAACAGATGTTATTGGTCCATATTTAACAGATGTTATTGGTCCATATTTAACAGATGTTATTGGTCCATATTTATCAGATGTTATTGGTCACATGTACATATTTAACAGATGTTATTGGTCACAGACATATTTAACAGATGTTATTGGTCCATATTTATCAGATGTTATTGGTCCATATTTAACAGATGTTATTGGTCCATATTTATCAGATGTTATTGGTCCATATTTATCAGATGTTATTGGTCCATATTTAACAGATGTTATTGGTCCATATTTAACAGATGTTATTGGTCCATATTTATCAGATGTTATTGGTCCATATTTATCAGATGTTATTGGTCCATATTTATCAGATGTTATTGGTCCATATTTAACAGATGTTATTGGTCCATATTTAACAGATGTTATTGGTCCATATTTATCAGATGTTATTGGTCCATATTTATCAGATGTTATTGGTCCATATTTAACAGATGTTATTGGTCCATATTTATCAGATGTTATTGGTCCATATTTATCAGATGTTATTGGTCCAAATTTATCAGATGTTATTGGTCCATATTTAACAGATGTTATTGGTCCATATTTAACAGATGTTATTGGTCCAGACACATATTTAGCAGATGTTATTGGTCCATATTTAACAGATGTTATTGGTCCATATTTATCAGATGTTATTGGTCCATATTTAACAGATGTTATTGGTCACAGACATATTTATCAGATGTTATTGGTCCATATTTAGCAGATGTTATTGGTCCATATTTATCAGATGTTATTGGTCCATATTTATCAGATGTTATTGGTCCATATTTAACAGATGTTATTGGTCCATATTTAACAGATGTTATTGGTCCATATTTATCAGATGTTATTGGTCCATATTTATCAGATGTTATTGGTCCATATTTAACAGATGTTATTGGTCCATATTTATCAGATGTTATTGGTCCATATTTATCAGATGTTATTGGTCCATATTTAACAGATGTTATTGGTCCAGACACATATTTAGCAGATGTTATTGGTCCATATTTAACAGATGTTATTGGTCCATATTTATCAGATGTTATTGGTCCATATTTAACAGATGTTATTGGTCACAGACATATTTATCAGATGTTATTGGTCCATATTTATCAGATGTTATTGGTCCATATTTATCAGATGTTATTGGTCCAGACACATATTTAGCAGATGTTATTGGTCCATATTTATCAGATGTTATTGGTCCATATTTATCAGATGTTATTGGTCCATATTTATCAGATGTTATTGGTCACAGACATATTTAACAGATGTTATTGGTCCATATTTATCAGATGTTATTGGTCCATATTAATCAGATGTTATTGGTCCATATTTATCAGATGTTATTGGTCACAGACATATTTAACAGATGTTATTGGTCCATATTAATCAGATGTTATTGGTCCATGTTTAACAGATGTTATTGGTCCATATTTAACAGATGTTATTGGTCCATATTTATCAGATGTTATTGGTCCAGACACATATTTAGCAGATGTTATTGGTCCATATTTAACAGATGTTATTGGTCCATATTTAACAGATGTTATTGGTCCATATTTAACAGATGTTATTGGTCCATATTTATCAGATGTTATTGGTCCATATTTATCAGATGTTATTGGTCCATATTTATCAGATGTTATTGGTCCATATTTAACAGATATTATTGGTCCATATTTAACAGATGTTATTGGTCCATATTTAACAGATGTTATTGATCCATATTTAACAGATGTTATTGGTCCATATTTATCAGATGTTATTGGTCCATATTTATCAGATGTTATTGGTCCATATTTATCAGATGTTATTGGTCCATATTTATCAGATGTTATTGGTCCATATTTAACAGATGTTATTGGTCCATATTTATCAGATGTTATTGGTCCATATTTATCAGATGTTATTGGTCCATATTTAACAGATGTTATTGGTCCATACACATATTTATCAGATGTTATTGGTCCATATTTATCAGATGTTATTGGTCCATACACATATTTATCAGATGTTATTGGTCCATATTTATCAGATGTTATTGGGCCATATTTATCAGATGTTATTGGTCCATACACATATTTATCAGATGTTATTGGTCCATATTTAACAGATGTTATTGGTCCATATTTAACAGATGTTATTGGTCCATATTTATCAGATGTTATTGGTCCATATTTATCAGATGTTATTGGTCCATATTTAACAGATGTTATTGGTCCATATTTATCAGATGTTATTGGTCCATATTTATCAGATGTTATTGGTCCATATTTAACAGATGTTATTGGTCCAGACACATATTTAGCAGATGTTATTGGTCCATATTTAACAGATGTTATTGGTCCATATTTATCAGATGTTATTGGTCCATATTTAACAGATGTTATTGGTCACAGACATATTTATCAGATGTTATTGGTCCATATTTATCAGATGTTATTGGTCCATATTTATCAGATGTTATTGGTCCAGACACATATTTAGCAGATGTTATTGGTCCATATTTAACAGATGTTATTGGTCTATATTAATCAGATGTTATTGGTCCATATTTATCAGATGTTATTGGTCACAGACATATTTAACAGATGTTATTGGTCCATATTTATCAGATGTTATTGGTCCATATTTAACAGATGTTATTGGTCCATATTTATCAGATGTTATTGGTCCATATTTAACAGATGTTATTGGTCCATATTTATCAGATGTTATTGGTCCATATTTATCAGATGTTATTGGTCCATATTTAACAGATGTTATTGGTCCATATTTATCAGATGTTATTGGTCCATGTTTATCAGATGTTATTGGTCCATACACATATTTAACAGATGTTATTGGTCCATACACATATTTATCAGATGTTATTGGTCCATATTTATCAGATGTTATTGGTCCATACACATATTTATCAGATGTTATTGGTCCATATTTATCAGATGTTATTGGTCCATACACATATTTATCAGATGTTATTGGTCCATATTTATCAGATGTTATTGGTCCATGTTTATCAGATGTTATTGGTCCATACACATATTTAACAGATGTTATTGGTCCATACACATATTTATCAGATGTTATTGGTCCATATTTATCAGATGTTATTGGTCCATACACATATTTATCAGATGTTATTACCGGTGTAGTGAAATGCTTGTGCTCCTAGCTCCAACAGTGCAGTAATATCTAACAATTCACACCATGTTTGTATACATACATACATACATACATACATACATACATACATACATACATACATACAGTACCAGTCAAAAGTTTGGACACACCTTCTCATTCAAGTTTTTACATAAAAAAACAAAACTATTTTCTACATTGTAGAATAATAGTGAAGACATTAAAACTATGAAATAACATATGGAATCATGTAGTAACCAAAAAAGTGTTAAACAAATCAAAATATATTTTATATTTGAGATTCTTCAAAGTAGCCACCATTTGCCTTGATGACAGCTTTGCACACTCTTGGCGTTCTCTCAACCAGCTTCATGAGGTAGTCACCTGGAATGCATTTCGATTAACAGGTGAGCCTTGTTATAAGTTAATTTGTGGAATTTCTTTCCTTCTTAATGTGTTTGAGCCAATCAGGTGTGTTGTGACAGGGTCTGGGTGGTAAACAGAACATAGACCTATTTGGTAAAAGACAAAGTCCATATTATGGCAAGAACAACTCAAATAAGCAAAGAGAAACGACAGTCCATCACTTTAAGACAGGAAGGTCAGTCAATCCGGAACATTTCAAGAACTGTGAAAGTTTCTTCAGGTGCAGTCGCAGAAACCATCAAGCGCTATGATGAAACTGACTCTCGTGAGGTCCGCCACAAGAAAGGAAGACCCAGAGTTACCTCAGATTGCACCTCACAGAGTTCAGTAACAGACACATCTCCACATCAATTAGCCGGACCTTCAGGCCTTCATGGTCTATATATACATATATATACATATATAGTGAGGGGATGTATAGGCATTATTGACCGTATGTGGATAGAATATGTAGTATATCTGAAGAATATGAATGATAGAATTGTATATATACAGTAATAGTTTAATAGGATGGACTTGACTAGAATACAGTATATACATATGAAATTAGTAAAAAAGCATGTAAACATTAGTAAAGTGACCAGTGTTCCATTATTAAAGTGACCAGTGTTCCGTTAATAAAGGGACCAGTGTTCCATTATTAAAGGGACCAGTGTTCCATTATTAAAGGGACCAGTGTTCCATTATTAAAGGGGCCAGTGTTCCATTATTAAAGTGGCCAGTGTTCCATTATTAAAGTGACCCGTGTTCCATTATTAAAGTGGCCAGTGTTCCATTATTAAAGGAACCGGTGTTCCATTATTAAAGTGGCCAGTGTTCCATTATTAAAGTGACCAGTGTTCCGTTATTAAAGGGGCCAGGGTTCCATTATTAAAGTGGCCAGTGTTCCGTTATTAAAGGGGCCAGTGTTCCATTATTAAAGGGACCAGTGTTCCGTTATTAAAGGGACCAGTGTTCCATTATTAAAGGGACCAGTGTTCCATTATTAAAGGGGCCAGTGTTCCATTATTAAAGTGGCCAGTGTTCCATTATTAAAGTGACCCGTGTTCCATTATTAAAGTGGCCAGTGTTCCATTATTAAAGTGGCCAGTGTTCCATTATTAAAGGGACCAGTGTTCCATTATTAAAGGGACCAGTGTTCCATTATTAAAGTGACCAGTGTTCCATTATTAAAGTGACCCGTGTTCCGTTATTAAAGTGACCAGTGTTCCATTATTAAAGGGACCAGTGTTCCATTATTAAAGGGGCCAGTGTTCCATTATTAAAGTGGCCAGTGTTCCATTATTAAAGTGACCCGTGTTCCATTATTAAAGTGGCCAGTGTTCCATTATTAAAGTGGCCAGTGTTCCATTATTAAAGGGACCAGTGTTCCATTATTAAAGGGGCCAGTGTTCCATTATTAAAGTGGCCAGTGTTCCATTATTAAAGTGACCCGTGTTCCATTATTAAAGTGGCCAGTGTTCCATTATTAAAGGGACCAGTGTTCCATTATTAAAGGGACCAGTGTTCCATTATTAAAGTGACCAGTGTTCCATTATTAAAGTGACCCGTGTTCCGTTATTAAAGTGACCAGTGTTCCATTATTAAAGGGACCAGTGTTCCATTATTAAAGTGACCAGTGTTCCATTATTAAAGGGACCAGTGTTCCATTATTAAAGGAACCGGTGTTCCATTATTAATGGGACCAGTGTTCCATTATTAAAGTGACCCGTGTTCCGTTATTAAAGTGACCAGTGTTCCATTATTAAAGGGACCAGTGTTCCATTATTAAAGTGACCAGTGTTCCATTATTAAAGGGACCAGTGTTCCATTATTAAAGGAACCGGTGTTCCATTATTAATGGGACCAGTGTTCCGTTATTAAAGGGACCAGTGTTCCATTATTAAAGGAACCGGTGTTCCATTATTAATGGGACCAGTGTTCCATTATTAAAGTGACCAGTGTTCCATTATTAAAGTGACCCGTGTTCCGTTATTAAAGTGACCAGTGTTCCATTATTAAAGGCACCAGTGTTCCATTATTAAAGTGACCAGTGTTCCATTATTAAAGGGACCAGTGTTCCATTATTAAAGGAACCGGTGTTCCATTATTAATGGGACCAGTGTTCCATTATTAAAGTGACCCGTGTTCCGTTATTAAAGGGACCAGTGTTCCATTATTAAAGGAACCGGTGTTCCATTATTAATGGGACCAGTGTTCCATTATTAAAGTGACCCGTGTTCCGTTATTAAAGTGACCAGTGTTCCATTATTAAAGGGACCAGTGTTCCATTATTAAAGTGACCAGTGTTCCATTATTAAAGGGACCAGTGTTCCATTATTAAAGGAACTGGTGTTCCATTATTAATGGGACCAGTGTTCCGTTATTAAAGGGACCAGTGTTCCATTATTAAAGGAACCGGTGTTCCATTATTAATGGGACCAGTGTTCCATTATTAAAGTGACCAGTGTTCCATTATTAAAGTGACCCGTGTTCCGTTATTAAAGTGACCAGTGTTCCATTATTAAAGGCACCAGTGTTCCATTATTAAAGTGACCAGTGTTCCATTATTAAAGGGACCAGTGTTCCATTATTAAAGGAACCGGTGTTCCATTATTAATGGGACCAGTGTTCCATTATTAAAGTGACCCGTGTTCCGTTATTAAAGTGACCAGTGTTCCATTATTAAAGGGACCAGTGTTCCATTATTAAAGTGACCAGTGTTCCATTATTAAAGTGACCCGTGTTCCGTTATTAAAGTGACCAGTGTTCCATTATTAAAGGCACCAGTGTTCCATTATTAAAGTGACCAGTGTTCCATTATTAAAGGGACCAGTGTTCCATTATTAAAGGAACCGGTGTTCCATTATTAATGGGACCAGTGTTCCATTATTAAAGTGACCCGTGTTCCGTTATTAAAGGGACCAGTGTTCCATTATTAAAGGAACCGGTATTCCATTATTAATGGGACCAGTGTTCCATTATTAAAGTGACCCGTGTTCCGTTATTAAAGTGACCAGTGTTCCATTATTAAAGGGACCAGTGTTCCATTATTAAAGTGACCAGTGTTCCATTATTAAAGGGACCAGTGTTCCATTATTAAAGGAACTGGTGTTCCATTATTAATGGGACCAGTGTTCCGTTATTAAAGGGACCAGTGTTCCATTATTAAAGGAACCGGTGTTCCATTATTAAAGGGACCAGTGTTCCATTATTAAAGTGACCAGTGTTCCATTATTAAAGTGACCCGTGTTCCGTTATTAAAGTGACCAGTGTTCCATTATTAAAGGGACCAGTGTTCCGTTATTAAAGGAACTGGTGTTCCATTATTAATGGGACCAGTGTTCCGTTATTAAAGGGACCCGTGTTCCATTATTAAAGTGACCAGTGTTCCATTATTAAAGGGACCAGTGTTCCATTATTAAAGTGACCAGTGTTCCATTATTAAAGTGACCCGTGTTCCGTTATTAAAGTGACCAGTGTTCCATTATTAAAGGGACCAGTGTTCCGTTATTAAAGTGACCAGTGTTCCATTATTAAAGGGACCAGTGTTCCATTATTAAAGTGACCAGTGTTCCATTACAGCCCCCTCCTCCCCATGTTCCCCAACCCTCTCCTCTCCAGCTCCCCATCCACCAGCCCCCTCCTCCCCATGTCCCCAGGCCCCTCTCCCTCCCCACCTGTCCCCAACCCCTCCTCTCCAGCTCCCCATCCACCAGCCCCCTCCTCCCCATGTCCCCAGGCCCCTCTCCCTCCCCACCAGTCCCCAAGCCCCCTAGTCCCCCAGCTGCCAGAGCCTCTAAAGGATTATGGTCCAAATCCTCAGTCATTGTTTTGTGATGTCACACAGACTGAGGGACGGAGACCAGCTCTACTCTCCTCCCATGATCCTTCACACCACACTGAGACGGAGGCCAGCTGTCCTCCCATGATCCTTCACACCACACTGAGACGGAGGCCAGCTGTCCTCCCATGATCCTTCACACCACACTGCTCAGGGACTTCAGAGAAACACCGCTCTTCCAGCTCAGCACGGGAGAGTGTGTTTGTGTGTGTGTGGGTGTGTGCGTGCATGTGTGCAAGTGCGTGTGTGTATCCAACATAAATTAGCTGCACAGTAGTAGACAAGACCAGGAGGCAGCAAATGGATGGATCTGTTTGTTTTTCAAAAGAGAGACAGACAGACGGGCGGACGGAAGGACGGACAGAAGGTCTCCCTGTATTACAACGGTCCTGTCTGTTCTCCCTACATTACAACGGTCCTGTCTGGTCTCCCTACATTACAACAGTCCTGTCTGTTCTAACGGTCTCCCTACATTACAACGGTCCTGTCTGGTCTCCCTGCATCACAACGGTCCTGTCTGGTCTCCCTGTATTACAACGGTCCTGTCTGGTCTCCCTATATTACAACGGTCCTGTCTGTTCTAACGGTCTCCCTACATTACAACGGTCCTGTCTGTTCTAACGGTCTCCCTACATTACAACGGTCCTGTCTGTTCTAACGGTCTCCCTACATTACAACGGTCCTGTATAGTCTTGTCCCGTCCTGTATAGTGTAAATATAGTTTTTCCTCGTTTTTTTTTCTGTATATATTTCGTACATATTTTTTAATCTCACTTTCCAACTACAGGCTGAATATACTCTCCTGCAACCCGCATCACCCAATGTGGTACGGATCTGCTTTTTCTATACTTTAGAATCGGAACCCTCATCAGAAGCTAGCCAGCTAACTAGCTACTAGCTAGTAGCTAGCCACTGCTAGCGGTCTTCAACGCTAACTAGGACACCAGCGCGACATCTACCCAAAGCATATCAGACGGCTTTTTCTCTACCACATCTCCGGATTCCTACCGCAAGCTCTGAACCTTTACACCGGATCATCGCAACTAGCTAGCTGCAATCCGAGTGGCTACTCCTGGCTAACGTCTCTGTCCCAGAGCAAGCACCAGTTAGCCTGGAGCTAGCCTCGAGCTAAGCCCATCTCCCGACTAACCGAAGAGGTCCAACAATACCTATTTTGCCAATTGGCCTGGACCCTCTACTGCCGACACGGAGCCCCGCCGATCCATCACGACTGGTCCGCCGACATAATCGTCCGAGGGGGTTTCAACAGGCTTTTCCGCTGCGACATCGCCAAAGATCCATCTGCTGGCCAAGGCCCGCGAGCTTTCTGAATCGCTGTATCTCCAGCTCACCGCATGAAGAGGAATAAACAGACTCACCCCATCGCGACGTCCCCAAAGGTTAACTCTCTAGCCCTCGCTATCTCCCTGCTTGCTAATTCGGCCTGCTAACGGCTAGCTTGTCAAGCTCCGGTCCGCTAACTGCTACCTTGTCTAGCTCGGGCCTACGAACTGTTAGCCTGTTAGCACAGGCCTGCTAACCGTCTGAACCACTGCGTCCCAATCACTCTCTGACCCCATTTACTTTCTATCTCTTTTTGATTTTTAATTTGTTTATACCTTCCGGAAACCTGCCTCACCCAATGTGATACGGAATCGCTATTACTTTTACTCTTATTTTTATTTTTATGACACACTCAAGAACCTCCAGACGCTAACCAGCTAACTAGCTACAAGCTATTTAGTCATTGTTAGTTTTTTTTTAAACCTGGATAACACTCGCCAGCCCAGCCTCCAAGCCCATCCACCGCTGCCCCCTGGACACTGATCTCTTGGCTACATAGCTGACGCACGCTGGACTGTCCATTAATCACGGTACTCCTTTCTGCTTGTTTGTCTTACCTGTCGGCCCCGTTGCCTAGTCAACGCCATTTTACCTGCTGTTTGTTGTGCTAGCGGATTAGCCTCGTCTACTGTTTTTAGCTAGCTTTCCAAATTCAACACCTGTGATTACTGTATGCCTCGCTGTATGTCTCTCTCAGATGTCAATTTGCCTTGTATACTGTTGTTCAGGTTAGTTATCATTGTTTTAGTTCACAATGGAGCCCCTAGACCCACTCTGCATACCCCTGTTACCTCCTTTGTCCCACCTCCCACACATGCGGTGACCTCACCCATTACAACCAGCATGTCCAGAGACACAACCTCTCTCATCATCACCCAGTGCCTGGGCCTACCTCCGCTGTACCCGCACCCCACCATACCCCTGTCTGCGCATTATGCCCTGAATATATTCTACCATGCCCAGAAACCTGCTCCTCTTATCCTCTGCCCCCAACGCTCTAGGCGACCAGGTTTGATAGCCTTTAGCCGCACCCTCATACTACTCCTTCTCTGTTCCGCGGGTGATGTGGAGGTAAACCCAGGCCCTGCATGTCCCCAGGTACCCTCATTTGTTGACTTCTGTGATCGAAAAGCCTTGGTTTTATGCATGTCAACATCAGAAGCCTCCTCCCCAAGTTTGTTTTACTCACTGCTTTAGCACACTCTGCTAACCCTGATGTCCTTGCCGTGTCTGAATCCTGGCTCAGGAAGGCCACCAAAAATTCAGAGATTTCCATACCCAACTATAACATCTTCCGTCAAGATAGAACTGCCAAAGGGGGCGGAGTTGCAGTCTACTGCAGAGATAGCCTGCAAAGTAATGTCATACTTTCCAGGTCCATACCCAAACAGTTCGAACTACTAATTTTGAAAATTACCCTCTCCAGAAATAAGTCTCTCACTGTTGCCGCCTGCTACTGACCACCCACAGCTCCCAGCTGTGCCCTGGACACCATTTGTGAATTGATCGCCCCCCATCTAGCTTCAGAGTTTGTTCTGTTAGGTGACCTAAACTGGGATATGCTTAACACCCCGGCAGTCCTACAATGTAAGCTAGATGCCCTCAATCTCACTCAAATCATCAAGGAACCCACCAGGTACAACCCTAACTCTGTAAACAAGGGCACCCTCATAGACGTCATCCTGACCAACTGGCCCTCCAAATACACCTCCGCTGTCTTCAACCAGGATCTCAGCGATCACTGCCTCATTGCCTGTATCCGCCACGGAGCCGCAGTCAAACGACCACCCCTCATCACTGTCAAACGCTCCCTAAAACACTTCTGTGAGCAGGCCTTTCTAATCGACCTGGCCCGGGTATCCTGGAAGGACATTGACCTCATCCCCTCAGTTGAAGATTCCTGGTCATTCTTTAACAGTAACTTCCTCACCATTTTAGATAAGCATGCTCCGTTCAAAAAATGCAGAACCAAGAACAGATACAGCCCTTGGTTCACTCCAGACCTGACTGCCCTCGACCAGCACAAAAACATCCTGTGGCGGACTGCAATAGCATCGAATAGCCCCCGTGATATGCAACTGTTCAGGGAAGTCAGGAACCAATAAATGCAGTCAGTCAGGAAAGCTAAGGCCAGCTTCTTCAGGCAGAAGTTTGCATCCTGTAGCTCCAACTCCAAAAAGTTCTGGGACACTGTGAAGTCCATGGAGAACAAGAGCACCTCCTCCCAGCTGCCCACTGCACTGAGGCTAGGTAACACGGTCTCCACCGATAAATCCACGATTATCGAAAGCTTCAATAAGCACTTCTCAACGGCTGGCCATGCCTTCCGCCTGGCTACTCCAACCTCGGCCAACAGCTCCGCCCCCCGCAGCTCCTCGCCCAAGCCTCTCCAGGTTCTCCTTTACCCAAATCCAGATAGCAGATGTTCTGAAAGAGCTGCAAAACCTAGACCCGTACAAATCAGCTGGGCTTGACAATCTGGACCCTCTATTTCTGAAACTATCTGCCGCCATTGTCGCAACCCCTATTACCAGCCTGTTCAACCTCTCTTTCATATCGTCTGAGATCCCCAAGGATTGGAAAGCTGCCGCAGTCATCCCCCTCTTCAAAGGGGGAGACACCCTGGACCCAAACTGCTATAGACCTATATCCATCCTGCCCTGCCTATCTAAGGTCTTCGAAAGCCAAGTCAACAAACAGGTCACTGACCATCTCGAATCCCACCGTACCTTCTCAAATCAAATCAAATCAAATTTTATTTGTCACATACACATGGTTAGCAGATGTTAATGCGAGTGTAGCGAAATGCTTGTGCTTCTAGTTCCGACAATGCAGTGATAACCAACAAGTAATCTAACTAACAATTCCAAAACTACTGTCTTATACACAGTGTAAGGGGATAAGGAATATGTACATAAGGATATATGAATGAGTGATGGTACAGAGCAGCATACAGTAGATGGTATCGAGTACAGTATATACATATGAGATGAGTATGTAGACAAAGTAAACAAAGTGGCATAGTTAAAGTGGCTAGTGACATAAGAATGCAGTCGATGATCTAGAGTACAGTATATACATATGCATATGAGATGAATAGTGTAGGGTAAGTAACATTATATAAGGTAGCATTGTTTAAAGTGGCTAGTGATATATTTACATCATTTCCCATCAATTCCCATTTTTAAAGTGGCTGGAGTTGGGTCAGTGTCAATGACAGTGTGTTGGCAGCAGCCACTCAATGTTAGTGATTGCTGTTTAACAGTCTGATGGCCTTGAGATAGAAGCTGTTTTTCAGTCTCTCGGTCCCAGCTTTGATGCACCTGTACTGACCTCGCCTTCTGGATGATAGCGGGGTGAACAGGCAGTGGTTTGGGTGGTTGATGTCCTTGATGATCTTTATGGCCTTCCTGTAACATCGGGTGGTGTAGGTGTCCTGGAGGGCAGGTAGTTTGCCCCCGGTGATGCGTTGTGCAGACCTCACTACCCTCTGGAGACCTCACTACCCACCGTACCTTCTCCGCTGTGCAATCTGGTTTCCGAGCCGGTCACGGGTGCACCTCAGCCACGCTCAAGGTACTAAACGATATCATAACCGCCATCGATAAAAGACAGTACTGTGCAGCCGTCTTCATCGACCTCGCCAAGGCTTTCGACTCTGTCAATCACCATATTCTTATCGGCAGACTCAATAGCCTCGGTTTCTCGGATGACTGCCTTGCCTGGTTCACCAATTACTTTGCAGACAGAGTTCAGTGTGTCAAATCGGAGGGCATGCTGTCCGGTCCTCTGGCAGTCTCTATGGGGGTGCCACAGGGTTCAATTCTCGGGCCGACTCTTTTCTCTGTATATATCAATGATGTTGCTCTTGCTGCGGGCGATTCCCTGATCCACCTCTACGCAGACGACACCATTCTATATACTTTCGGCCCGTCATTGGACACTGTGCTATCTAACCTCCAAACGAGCTTCAATGCCATACAGCACTCCTTCCGTGGCCTCCAACTGCTCTTAAACGCGAGTAAAACCAAATGCATGCTTTTCAACCGATCGCTGCCTGCACCCGCATGCCCGACTAGCATCACCACCCTGGATGGTTCCGACCTTGAATATGTGGACATCTATAAGTACCTAGGTGTCTGGCTAGACTGCAAACTCTCCTTCCAGACTCACATCAAACATCTCCAATCGAAAATCAAATCAAGAGTCGGCTTTCTATTCCGCAACAAAGCCTCCTTCACCCACGCCGCCAAGCTTACCCTAGTAAAACTGACTATCCTACCGATCCTCGACTTCGGCGATGTCATCTACAAAATGGCTTCCAACACTCTACTCAGCAAACTGGATGCAGTCTATCACAGTGCCATCCATTTTGTCACCAAAGCACCTTATACCACCCACCACTGCGACTTGTATGCTCTAGTCGGCTGGCCCTCGCTACATATTCGTCGCCAGACCCACTGGCTCCAGGTCATCTACAAGTCCATGCTAGGTAAAGCTCCGCCTTATCTCAGTTCACTGGTCACGATGGCAACACCCATCTGTAGCACGCGCTCCAGCAGGTGTATCTCACTGATCATCCCTAAAGCCAACACCTCATTTGGCCGCCTTTCGTTCCAGTACTCTGCTGCCTGTGACTGGAACGAACTGCAAAAATCGCTGAAGTTGGAGACTTTTATCTCCCTCACCAACTTCAAACATCAGCTATCCGAGCAGCTAACCGATCGCTGCAGCTGTACATAGTCTATTGGTAAATAGCCCACCCATTTTCACCTACCTCATTCCCATACTGTTTTTATACTGTTTTTTTTTTTTTTTTTAATTTTTGTAAAAAAAAAATTAATGTACTTTTCTGCTCTTTTGCACACCAATATCTCTACCTGTACATGACCATCTGATCATTTATCACTCCAGTGTTAATCTGCAAAATTGTATTATTTGCCTACCTCATGCCTTTTGCACACATTGTATATAGACTGCCCATTTTTTTTCTACTGTGTTATTGACTTGTTAATTGTTTACTCCATGTGTAACTCTGTGTTGTCTGTTCACACTGCTATGCTTTATCTTGGCCAGGTCGCAGTTGCAAATGAGAACTTGTTCTCAACTAGCCTACCTGGTTAAATAAAGGTGAAATAATTTTTTTTTTTTAAATTACAACTGTCCTGTCTGGTCTCCCTGCATCACAACGGTCCTGTCTGGTCTCCCTACATCACAACGGTCCTGTCTGGTCTCCCTATATTACAACTGTCCTGTCTGGTCTCCCTGCATCACAACGGTCCTGTCTGGTCTCCCTACATCACAACGGTCCTGTCTGGTCTCCCTACATTACAACGGTCCTGTCTGGTCTCCCTACATTACAACGGTCCTGTGTGGTCTCCCTACATCACAACTGTCCTGTCTGTTCTCCCTACATTACAACGGTCCTGTCTGGTCTCCCTGCATCACAACGGTCCTGTCTGGTCTCCCTACATTACAACGGTCCTGTCTGGTCTCCCTACATTACAACGGTCCTGTCTGTTCTAACGGTCTCCCTATATTACAACGGTCCTGTCTGGTCTCCCTACATTACAACGGTCCTGTCTGGTCTCCCTATATTACAACGGTCCTGTCTGGTCTCCCTGCATTACAATGGTCCTGTCTGGTCTCCCTACATTACAACGGTCCTGTCTGGTCTCCCTATATTACAACGGTCCTGTCTGGTCTCCCTATATTACAACGGTCCTGTCTGGTCTCCCTGCATCACAACGGTCCTGTCTGGTCTCCCTACATTACAACGGTCCTGTCTGTTCTAACGGTCTCCCTACATTACAACGGTCCTGTCTGGTCTCCCTACATTACAACGGTCCTGTCTGTTCTAACGGTCTCCCTATATTACAACGGTCCTGTCTGGTCTCCCTGCATCACAACGGTCCTGTCTGGTCTCCCTGCATTACAACGGTCCTGTCTGGTCTCCCTACATTACAACGGTCCTGTCTGTTCTATCGGTCTCCCTACATTACAACGGTCCTGTCTGGTCTCCCTACATTACAACGGTCCTGTCTGGTCTCCCTACATTACAACGGTCCTGTCTGGTCTCCCTACATTACAACGGTCCTGTCTGGTATCCCTACATTACAACTGTCCTGTCTGGTCTCCCTGCATCACAACGGTCCTGTCTGGTCTCCCTACATTACAACGGTCCTGTCTGGTCTCCCTACATTACAACGGTCCTGTCTGGTCTCCCTACATTACAACGGTCCTGTCTGGTCTCCCTACATTACAACGGTCCTGTCTGGTCTCCCTACATTACAACGGTCCTGTCTGGTCTCCCTACATTACAACGGTCCTGTCTGTTCTAACGGTCTCCCTACATTACAACGGTCCTGTCTGGTCTCCCTGCATTACAATGGTCCTGTCTGGTCTCCCTACATTACAACGGTCCTGTCTGGTCTAACGGTCTCCCTACATTACAACGGTCCTGTCTGGTCTCCCTACATCACAACGGTCCTGTCTGGTCTCCCTACATTACAATGGTCCTGTCTGGTCTCCCTACATTACAATGGTCCTGTCTGTCTGACCACAATAGAGTCTTTATGTGGGAGTGGAAATCCTCAAACTTGTCATCTGCTCCCACAGCATTTACACACACTGACATTAGCATCATTATCCACAGCTCTACTGATCTAGGATCAGGTCTTTATTATCCACAGCTCTGGACTGATCTAGGATCAGGTCTTCATTATCCACAGCTCTGGACTGATCTAGGATCAGGTCTTCATTATCCACAGCTCTGGACTGATCTAGGATCAGGTCTATACATCAACTCCTAGGGATGGTATTAAAGTCTTTAATGTAAGTTACAGAAAGTAACCCACTGTTACCACCTCACTTCCTAGTGGGCCTAAAATAAACAAATAACAGAGGAGACAGTACAATAAAGTATATATATATATATATATATTTTTTTTTTTTAATGTCCGCATACAAATGAACCTGCACTCCCTCATGGGCCTCTGATGACATTGCTGGAACTCAGGGGGAACAGAGGGCTTTTCTCCATGGATAGGATTCTCCCCTGGCTCAACCTTTTATACAGTCTGTCTTGGCGCGCGAGGCTTTTTTTTTGTGACGTTGGCATGACAACCCTGGGCTAATCGCGTGGCCGAGGCTGTTGTGTTGTCAGTTGGAGTCTTTTGATAGGACAGACTTTGCGCACAGCTGCGGTGTTTGTGCTTTTGTGTTTCAGAGTAATTTTAGCTAACAGATTGGGACCTGTGAAAGCATGAAAGCCTCAAAACCGTTGATACTTTCAACCCCGACACTGCGAACGAGAGAAAACAGAGAGGAGAGGAAAGAGAAAGTCTGAAAACATTGGACACGTAATTTGTGGGGTATTTAAATAGATTATAAAATGGCATAACGTCTCTGAAACAAATTAAATTAAATCTACTAACTGTAGAATCATCCATGAAATGCAGAACAGGGGGGGGGAAGCCTCATGCAAAATTCATAGATTGTCCGTTTTAGTTGTTGCTGCTGTCATCATACGGAATAGTAGTGTATCATTTGATTGCAGACATCCATTTTCATCGCCCGAAAGCATTTGTTCTGACAATGTTTATGACGTACCTCAGCTGTTGATCTCCCCGCTTCTGCAATAAAAACACAAAACTTTATTCACACTGTTAAAAAATAAAACAGATTGTATGGCAGCTGTGTTGAAGCCATCAGAAAAAAAAAATAACTGAGACTACCTCAACTCAAAACATGTCCAGACAAGACTAACACACAGTAAATATGATTCTGGATGAGATCCTCTACAGTCCATCTAAACCCGAAGCAGAGTGTGCGGGAACTCTTTAGTCCGTCTACACAGCCCTACTACAACATTGGGACCCTATTCCCTATATAGGGGCGGCAGGGTAGCCTAGTGGTTAGAGCGTTGGACTAGTAACCGGAAGGTTGTGAGTTCAAACCCCCGAGCTGACAAGGTACAAATCTGTCGTTCTGCCCCTGAACAGGCAGTTAACCCACTGTTCCCAGGCCGTCATTGAAAATAAGAATGTGTTCTTAACTGACTTGCCTAGTAAAATAAAGGTAAAAAAAAAAAATAGGGCCCTACTACAACACTGGGACCCTATATAGGGCCCTACTACAACACTGGAACCCTATATAGGGCACTACTAAAACACTGGGACTCTATATAGTCCACTACTACAACACTGGGACCCTATATAGGGCACGACTAGAACACTGGAACCCTATATAGGGCACTACTACAACACTGGAACCCTATATAGGGCACTACTACAACACTGGGACCCTATATAGGGCACTACTACAACACTGGGACTCTATATAGTCCACTACTACAACACTGGGACCCTATATAGGGCCCTACTACAACACTGGGACCCAATATAGGGCACTACAACACTGGGACCCTATTCCCTATATAGTGCACTACTACAACACTGGGACCCTATATAGGGCACGACTACAACACTGGGACCCAATATAGGGCACTACAACACTGGGACCCTATTCCCTATATAGTACAACACTGGGCCCCTATTCCCTATATAGTGCACTACTACAACACTGGGACCCTATTCCCTATATGGTGCACTACTACAACACTAGGTCCCTATTCCCTATATAGTGCACTACTCCAACACTGGGACCCTATTCCCTATATAGAGCACTACTACAACACTGGGACCCTATTCCCTATATAGGGCACTACTACAACACTGGGACCCTATATAGGGCACGACTAGAACACTGGGACTCTATTCCCTATATAGTGCACTACTACAACACTGGGACCCTATATAGGGCACGACTACAACACTGGGACCCAATATAGGGCACTACAACACTGGGACCCTATTCCCTATATAGTGCACTACTACAACACTGGGCCCCTATTCCCTATATAGTGCACTACTACAACACTGGGACCCTATTCCCTATATAGAGCACTACTACAACACTGGGACCCTATTCCCTATATAGGGCACTACTACAACACTGGGCCCCTATTCCCTATATAGTGCACTACTACAACACTGGGACCCTATATAGTGCACTACTACAGCACTGGGACCCTATTCTCTATATAGGGCACTACTACAACACTGGGTCCCTATTCCCTATATAGTGCACTACTCCAACACTGGGACCCTATTCCCTATATAGAGCACTACTACAACACTGGGACCCTATTCCCTATATAGGGCACTACTACAACACTGGGCCCCTATTCCCTATATAGTGCACTACTACAACACTGGGACCCTATATAGTGCACTACTACAGCACTGGGACCCTATTCTCTATATAGGGCACTACTACAACACTGGGACTCTATTCCCTATATAGGGCACTACTACAACACTGGGACTCTATTCCCTATATAGGGCACTACTACAACACTGGGACTCTATTCCCTATATTGTGCACTACTACAACACTGGGACTCTATTCCCTATATAGTGCACTACTACAACACTGGGCCCCTATTCCCTATATAGTGCACTACTACAACACTGGGACCCTATATAGTGCACTACTACAACACTGGGACCATATTCCCTATATAGTGCACTACTACAACACTGGGACCCTATATAGTGCACTACTACAACACTGGGACCCTATTCCCTATATAGGGCACTACTACAACACCAACACTGGGACCCTATTCCCTATATTGTGCACTACTACAACACTGGGACCCTATATAGTGCACTACTACAATACTGGGCCCCTATTCCCTATATAGTGCACTACTACAACATTGGGACCCTATATAGTGCACTACTACAGCACTGGGACCCTATTCCCTATATAGTGCACTACTACAACACTGGGACGACTCTATTCCCCATATAGTGCACTACTCCAACACTGGGACCCTATATAGTGCACTACTCCAACACTGGGACTCTATTCCCTATATAGTGCACTACTACACCACTGGGCCCCTATTCCCTATATAGTGCACTACTACAACACTGGGACCCTATATAGTGCACTACTACAACACTGGGACCCTATTCCCTATATAGTGCACTACTACAACACTGGGACCCTATTCCCTATATAGTGCACTACTACAACACTGCAACCCTATATAGTGCACTACTCCAACACTGGGACCCTATATAGTGCACTACTCCAACACTGGGACCCTATTCCCTATATAGTGCACTACTCCAACACTGGGACCCTATATAGTGCACTACTCCAACACTGGGACCCTATTCCCTATATAGTGCACTACTCCAACACTGGGACCCTATTCCCTATATAGTGGACTACTCCAACACTGGGCCCCTATTCCCTATATAGTGCACTACTACAAAACTGGGCCCCTATTCCCTATATAGTGCACTACTACAACACTGGGCCCCTATTCCCTATATAGTGCACTACTCCAACACTGGGACCCTATATAGTGCACTACTCCAACACTGGGACCCTATTCCCTATATAGTGCACTACTCCAACACTGGGACCCTATATAGTGCACTACTACAACACTGGGACCCTATTCCCTATATAGGGCACTACTACAACACCAACACTGGGACCCTATTCCCTATATTGTGCACTACTACAACACTGGGACCCTATATAGTGCACTACTACAATACTGGGCCCCTATTCCCTATATAGTGCACTACTACAACACTAGGACCCTATATAGTGCACTACTACAGCACTGGGACCCTATTCCCTATATAGGGCACTACTACAACACTGGGCCCCTATTCCCTATATTGTGCACTACTACAACACTGGGACTCTATTCCCTATATAGTGCACTACTACAACACTGGGACTCTATTCCCCATATAGTGCACTACTCCAACACTGGGACCCTATATAGTGCACTACTCCAACACTGGGACCCTATTCCCTATATAGTGCACTACTACACCACTGGGCCCCTATTCCCTATATAGTGCACTACTACAACACTGGGACCCTATATAGTGCACTACTACAACACTGGGACCCTATTCCCTATATAGGGCACTACTACAACACTGGGACCCTATTCCCTATATAGTGCACTACTACAACACTGCAACCCTATATAGTGCACTACTACAACACTGGGACCCTATTCCCTATATAGTGCACTACTCCAACACTGGGACCCTATATAGTGCACTACTCCAACACTGGGACCCTATTCCCTATATAGTGCACTACTCCAACACTGGGACCCTATATAGTGCACTACTACAACACTGGGACCCTATTCCCTATATAGTGCACTACTACAAAACTGGAACCCTATATAGTGCACTACTCCAACACTGGGACCCTATTCCCTATATAGTGCACTACTACACCACTGGGCCCCTATTCCCTATATAGTGCACTACTACAACACGGGGACCCTATATAGTGCACTACTACAACACTGGGACCCTATTCCCTATATAGGGCACTACTACAACACTGGGACCCTATTCCCTATATAGTGCACTACTACAACACTGGGACCCTATTCCCTATATAGTGCACTACTCCAACACTGGGACCCTATATAGTGCACTACTCCAACACTGGGACCCTATTCCCTATATAGTGCACTACTCCAACACTGGGACCCTATATAGTGCACTACTCCAACACTGGGACCCTATTCCCTATATAGTGCACTACTCCAACACTGGGACCCTATATAGTGCACTACTACAACACTGGGACACTATTCCCTATATAGTGCACTACTACAACACTGGGCCCCTATTCCATATATGTGCGTGTGTGTGTGTGTGTGTGTGTGTGCGTGTGCATGTGCGTGTGTGTAGGGTAATATCTTAGCTCATAGCTACTAGTTAGAGA